>NC_083315.2:103254167-103298028 GCF_963455315.2 Globicephala melas | reverse complement strand
ACAACATCTCTTGGGATATATCTTTAATTATGAGTCCATTTCTACAAAGTTCGGAGTTAAGATGGAAAAGCCATTTCTTTTCTTTCTTTCTTTTTTTAATTAATTTATTTTAGGCTGCGTTGGGTCTTTGTTGCTGCGCGGGTGGCATGTGGGATCTTCCCGGACCAGGGCTCAAACCCGTGTCCCCTGCATTGGCAGGCGGATTCTTAACCACTGCACCACCTGGGAAGCCCTCTTTCTTTCTTTCTATTTTTTGTTTTTGGTTGCGCCATGCGGCATCCGCCCCCCTGCAGTGGAAGCTCAAAGTCTTAACCACTGGACCACCAGGGAAGTCCTGTCATTTCTTTTTCTTTTTTTTTTTTTCCTTATTGTCACAGGGGAATCTTTGGTAGAAAGTTTGAGTAAACCATTTTTGTGCTCTTAGGTAATGAGAATAGGGAGAAAATGCACCTTTTTCACCTAATTACAATTTAAAATTCTAAAGCATTTGAAATTTCAAATGTTAAACTTCACAGATGACTTGTCAATTGAGGAAAAGCTACTTATTTAGCTTTGAATCAAACAGATCTCTTTAGTATTTTAAGCTGTTTCTGTTCAGTGAGATCCCAAAGGGGCCTCTCCATACAGTGAAGTCTAACTTCCCCTGGCATGAGGCCAGGAAGCTGTTTCTGACAGTTATTCATTACCACACCCAAGAGCATTTTAGGACAGTAGTGGAAGGAAATCCCAGAGCCAGTTGGGACTGTGTCCTCAGAGACACTGGAGAGGGAAGTGTCTGAGAGAGTTGAGATTTGGAGAAATGAGAGAGGTTACAGAAAGGTGGAAGATAATGCAAAGGAAAAGAGAAGGAAGAGAGGCAGGCAGCAGGGAAGTACTCAAGGAAGAGTGAAGAAAGGAGTTTATGTTGTAGCAAGAATGAGGTTCGATTAGATTTTAAAAGAAAAGAGTTATGGATTTGACGATTTATTAAATGCAAAATAAATTGTATAAACAGCTGGGAAGTTTTTCTTTAAAGACCTGCAAATAAAGAATAAATTAAAATGCAATAAAATAAAAAATTAAAGATAGGTAAATGCAAAGTACAATGAGGAAGAGGAAAAGAAAGATAGATGCCAGCTTATACAGGTAGAAGAAATGACAGAATTTGAAAAACCAACACTTGCAACCACCAATGCAAAAATTGATTCAGGAAGGATCATCAGGGATGCTAAAACCAATGGGTGCAAGACTATGGGAGTACAGGATATTCCCATGATTTCAAATAATCACTCTACTTCTTATTAGTTTACTAATTAATTATAAAGGGCAAATAATGTACCTTTATTTCTTTTTTTAATATATTTATTTATTTATTTTTTATTTTTGGTTCTTCGTTGCTGCGCTGGGGCTTTCTCTAGCTGCGGTGAGCGGGGGCTACTCTTCGTTGTGGTGTATGGGCTTCTCATTGCGGTGGCTTCTCTTGTCGCGGAGCACGGGCTCTAGGCGCGTGGGTTCAGTATTTGTGGTGCATGGGCTTAGTTGCTCCGCGGCATGTGGGATCTTCCTGGACCAGGACTCACACCCGTGTCCCCTGCATTGGCAGGCGGATTCTTAACCACTGTGCCACCAGGGAAGTCCCCAAATAGAGAAACCTAGCAGGCAAACTTCAGCGTCATCTATAATGTAACAAACTGACATTATGTGTCTCCAGCAGCAGTGCAATGGGAAGTATACAATATCACCTAGGCAATATTCTTGCTAAAAATGTTTAACCTGAATCTAATCATGAGGAAAGAATCAGACAAATCCAGATTTCACAGGACATATTATGGTCTGCGCTCTTTAAAGTATAAATGTCATAAGAGACACACACACAAATATGAGGACCTATTCTAAATTAAAGCAGCTGAAATGACACGACAGTTAAATGTGATGTGTGAGCCTTGATTGAATCCTGGATCAGGAAAAAATATATATGATGTACATTACTGGGACAGTTGGTGAATTTGAATACAGACAGGGTATTAGATAATACGATCATAGTAATGTTAAATTTCTTGGTGTGTTAACAGTACTGTGGTTTTGTAAGGGAATAGCTTAGTTCTTAGGAGACATATTTAAGGGTCAAATGTCATGATCTCTGTAACTTACTTTCAAATGATTCAGTAAAATAAATATTAATAAATAAATGGATGTATACATATAAAGTAAATGTGGCAAAATGATAACAATTAGTGAACGTATGTGAAGGGTAAGTGGGTATTCATTGTACTATTCTTTCAACTTCTCTGAAGTTTTCAAGCATTTCAGAATTTTTAAAATATAGATAAAACTGTTTGCTTTAGATATTTAGATTCAGCCCTTTCTCAAGACAAGGTCAGGGTCTTAAGGTCTCTGGAATTCTCTGATTCATTTTAGAACTCCGTTATAATTCTTCAGAAAATTCTAAAGCACATGTTAATGAACACCACCTAGAATGTCAAAACATTTTGTTTAAACCGGTGGAAGAAAGACAAGTGGCAACAATTCTAGATTTCGAAGGAAACCAAAACCCAAAGAAAGGTGGCTTGTCTCCATTTTTGGGTGTGGGGCTTGGTGGCACAACTTCTTCTCTTTCACCATTAGTCCTTCCCTTATAAAGAGCAAGTCACTCATGCACCTGACATCCAGGAACCAGGCTTGGGTATTGGCTAAGCCTCTGTCCATGGATTGAAGAGAAAGCAAAATAAAACAAAATATGGTAAGGGAGATAACCTACAGAGCTACACCTGGAGCTCAGTTCTTCAGGGGCTGATCGTATTTTGTGTGAGACTAATCCTGCCATTTGAAGAGAAAGAGAGCAGGACCGCAGAATCCAGGCAAGGTGGGGATGGGCAGGAATGCTTCTCAAAACTGCCTTTTATGACACCTAGTTGTAGTCATTTATAAGCAGGGGGTTGGCAAAACATTTTTTAAAGATTCATAAAGCAAGTAATTTTAATTTGTCTTAATTTAAAAATTAATATAACGTTTCATAGTATGTTTCAGAGGAGCAAACAGCATCTTGAAATGCAAAAATAATAGGGAGTCACAATGCTGAGAAGAGTAAGAATCACTGGCATTAAGGCACCATAGTGAAATCCTTCATTCATTCATTTATTCATTAAAAATACATTTATTATCTCTACTGAGTAGCCTGCAGCACCCTAGACATTGGAGAATAAACAAAAGTGTAGTAAAGTGTTTAACTGAAAAGGAAGACAGGTATCGTAAAACAATCAGAGACCTTACACAGATGCTCATGGATGTAGCCCATGCAGCCAAGGACCACACCTGGGCTCTACTGACTCAAGGCTGATCCACCTTTATGTGCCATTTTCCCTCTTTGGGACGTACTTAGAGATGTGGGACCATGCTTAATCTGTTGTTCTGGTTTAAACTGCTCCACTGCTTTCTTTTCTAAAGATTAAGCTTCGAGTGCAGCCTCAAGACTCAAGGGAAACAGAATGATTATGAGCCCTCCCACAGAACCCTGGTGCTCAATGGATTTCCTCTAATCAGACAACAATGCACATCACTGCTCCAGATGAACTACCATGAAAAAAGGGTCAATGTGTTCTGTGAAACTCTGTGCATGGGGAAGCTAAGAATGTCTGATGTCCTTGGGATAGTGATGATATTGAGGCGAGGCTAGGAAAAGAGCTGCAATACGTACAAAAATATCCCTTTGACTTTAGTCCCTTGTGGGCTACACACATTACTACGTGAATCTACTTATTTCCTTCTTACCAGAAGCACCTGCTATTCCTGTCTCCCTGGGAACTTGTGGCCCCCCTCTCGCTATTTGAACAGCCTTGGTCCTGACCTGTGGGCATGTATGTGTGAGGTGTGTGGCCAGGGGGTATGAAAGTGAGGGGAGAGAGGACCTCTTTGTGAGTCAAAAAATAAAATGTTAAAAGGTACTGAATCTGTGATCCTGCCTTACTTACCCTCCTGCTCTTATGAGACCGGTTTCTGCTTTTCTGTCTTCCTGGCTGGGTTGAGAAAAGGTGGTTCTGAGAGAGCTCAAACCTTCTTTCCAACCTTGCACAAGCAGAGTAGACAGAGAGAGATTCTTGCAGGATGTAAGTGACTGTGACAGTACAGGGGCAGCACACAGAGGCACGTGTTCATTATGTATGGCTGGAGAAATTATCTGTCTCCAGGGGGACATGTTTCACTGTGCATTAGCTTCTTGCTGCTTCCTTCTTCCCTATTTCTCTGCCCACTCTATCACTTGTCCTTCTGAGTCTCCCTTACCACTCCCTGACCCACACCCCCATTCACAGTCCAGCTCTGCCCATCAATGTCTCCATCCATCTTCTCTGCCACGACCCGTCTCCCTCTCCTCTTTGCTCAATCTCACTCTTGCTGTCCAGGAGTCGCTTTTCTGTCTCATTTGTCTCTTGTTTTCTCTAGCTCACTTTCTCGCATTCCATCTGTGTTTCCCTCTGTAATACCAGTTTTTTGGGTACCCTGAAGCTAGCAATAACCTTTTCTTGTTACATTAATGTCCATAAGCAGCACTTGGTTTATTGATTGATTAGTTTTTATTTAAATTCTGTGGAGGAAAGAGAAGGGAATTTTTATAAAGTGAGAGCAGAGAGAAAACATGAAATCAAGCAGAGAGACAACAAAAAGAAGGGGCATCCTGAGAAGATGGGGGTGGGGCTGATATAGGGGGAGGCATCAGAAGGGGTTGAACCCACGGTGTCTAATTTCCTTTCACATAAACTGGTTCAGATCTTCACGGCTGATGACAGCTAAGTCTGGATTATAAAGTGTGAAGTGCCAAGTTAGGCTTGGCACCTGACTCAGAGGCAGAGCTTCAGGGAGAAATGAGTTGGGTTAAATAAACCCAAGAAGCTGACGTGGGTAGAATTTCTGCCTGACCCATTAACAACGGCGAATGGGACATTTTAGAAATGGTTTTTATTGAAATGCTTCAGTGGGGCATAGCCCCGAGAAGCAAGAACTTGGCTGTGAGGCCAGCCCTGGGGTGCACTGTGGGGATGTGGAGAGTCGGCTGATGCAGGGGTGGGGGGCGGCCCGGGTCAGGCAGGAGGTGGCAACAGCTGCTCATCAGAGCAGTTGTGACTGCTGTGTTTGCTCTCTCATCTTGCCCGCTATAATTAAAGCTTTCCCAATACGATTCTGGCTTCCTAAAGGGAAACTAGAATTTTAAAAACAAACAAGAAAAAATACCCCAAAATAGCAGAGATGCTTAGTTGCAATATACATGTTTTATTTTTAAAATAAATTTATTATTATTTAAAAATTTTTTTTTGGCTGCGTTGGGTCTTTGTTGCTGCACGCGGGCTTTCTCTAGTTGCAGCGAGCGGAAGCTATTCTTCGTTGCGGTGCGCGGGCTTCTCATTGAGGTGGCTTCTCTTGTTGTGGAGCACGGGCTCTAGGCACGCGGGCTTCAGTAGTTGTGGCACACAGGCTCAGTAGTTGTGGCGCACGGGTTTAGTTGCTCCGCGGCATGTGGGATCTTCCCGGACCAGGGCTCTAACCCGTGTTTCCTGCATTGGCAGGCGGATTCTTAACCGCCTCAAGGGAAGTCCCTATACATTATATTTTAAATCATAAAGCTGTTAATCCTGTCTTGAGGTCACTGCTGCTGGTCAGTTTCAAAGCATCTAATCTACTGCTAGAGCCCTGGCAGGAGGGGGGTCTTAACAAAACAATCAAAACTAACAGAAAATGAAATATCTAATTGTATTCACCAAATTAGATACGCTCATGTGAATTCATCACTGACCCAACCATCCTCCTTCTTCTGAGACTAGGGAAATGCTCCCCCAGTTTCCCTCCACCTTTTTTCACCTTACTCCCTTTCCATCCCCCCTCTTGCCTCGCTCCCCTGAGAGTCCACATAGAACCTGTGGACCATAACAAATCAGTTGTTTTATTTCCCCTCAAAGGATGTAACTTTCCATTCCCCAAATGGCTTTGACAGTTTTCTCATTTGCTAGCTGAGGAGGATATCAAGAGACACTGACCTTCTGGTTTTGCCTAAAGAGGGAACACTCAGTAACTATTATGCTTCAGTCCCTGATTTAACTGTGACCTTCCTCCCTCCTCCTCATGTCCTCGCCTACCTTTTCACCTTCCCTCATGAACATTCTACTCACCCCACAGGGCACCGCTGCTCCCTGTAGCCCTCCCTTGCCTGGTTTGGAGATGCTGTAAGGCACATCTGTCTTCAACCCCACAGCATTCCCTGCCAGCAAGAGGAAGCATGGGGCCTCTAGGAGTGTTTTGCTCCCTGTTTAATCAGATTAGTCCCATCACCTACCCTGAGGAGTCACATTTTGGTGTTACTGAGCTATCCGTGGAAGGAGAAATTGTCAGACATCACTGAAAAAGCCCTGGCCCTTGGATGCCCGGGAATTGCAGAGAGAAATTAATCTTCTGGCTATTTAAGGCAATTTCTTTTCCATAATCCTTTGTCAAGAGGACTGCACTGGGAAATTAATCTGATGGGAGTCCCTGAACTGGTACACTCCACTCAACAGCATCTCTCCAGTGCTATGCAGCATCCATCATCCCTGCACAAGCAGAGACACACATCACTGCAAAGCTAACTCCCCACCAGTCCCAGCAGCAAAAAACTGCAATTGCAGAGTGAGCATCACTGGGCCTGGAGACTTGCAGTTTTCCTCTTGCTTTCCAGAAAACCTACCACAGATTGATCTCTTCCATTAAGCCAGTCTTTCTTTTTTTTTGGTACTTGGGCCTCTCACTGTTGTGGCCTCTCCCATTGCGGAGCACAGGGCTTTCCGGACGCGCAGGCTCAGCGGCCATGGCTCACGGGCCCAGCCTCTCTGCGGCATGTGGGATCTTCCCGGATCGGGGCACGAACCCGTGTCTCCTGCATTGACAGGCGGACGCTCAACCACTGCGCCACCAGGGAAGCCCAAGCCAGTCTTTCTTTTATCCAAAATGCAGGAAGGCAGAGAAGCAGGGATATGCCAGAACACAGGACTCTAGGATATGCGGTTTTTGCCTGAACATAAGGACTCAGCCAGTGCAGAACAGGTGTTTACACTGAACAGCTAGACCACTGCAAAGTCAGGTGTGACATAGCAACAAGGCAAGGGCAGCATTGCTTCATGACTGTCTCTTCTCTCCACACTGAATTTTCTTTCATGGGAAAAGAGCCCAGGGAGTCTCATGCTCTCTGGGGGTCAATGTAAAAGAATTTCAATCTTCAACTCTCTTTTCTTCCTGAAGGTTATTTCCCAGGGCAGTTATTTTCAAATTGTGTTCCTTGGGGTTCCAAGAAGTTCCAGGGAGTATGTGTGGTGGTGGGAGGTGATGTGGGAAGTGGCTGGAGGGGGAAGCTTAATGGTTGAGGCTCTGGACCCTTCAACTCTACTTCAATCTGATTTGATTTCTTTCAGGGGCTTGGATTTCTCCTAAGAGTTCTTTTTTTTTTTTCAAGAGTTCATTTTTTAAAAAGAGTCCCAGGTTTCCCTGGTGGCGCAGTAGTTGAGAATCTGCCTGCCAATGCAGGTGACACGGGTTCGAGCCCTAGTCTGGGAAGATCCTACATGCCGCGGAGCAACTAGGCCCGTGCGCCACAACTACTGAGCCTGTGCTCTAGAGCCCGCGAGCCACAACTACTGAGCCTGCGCACCCCAACTACTGAGCCTGCGCGTCTGGAGCCTGTGCCCCGCAACAGGAGAGGCCGCGACAGTGAAAGGCTCGCGCACCGCGATGAAGAGTGGTCCCCGCTTGCCGCAACTAGAGAAAGCCCTCGCACAGAAACGAAGACCCAACACAGCCAAAAATAAATAAAATTTTAAAAAAAGAGTTCTAATTTTGTAAAAGGTCTGCAAACCACTGTCCTAAGTGAGAGGAAGATGACTGTGTCTCTGCCTCTTGCAGCTAAGCATCTGCCGGCGGCTGTGCAGAAGGGAGCTGTAGCGTGGCTCCTGCCTGCTTTGACTGTAGAGCAGGTCTAGGTCCACGCTGGCAGCTCCTCAGCTCCAGGGGCTCTGGAGGCACCTTTCAGCAAAATGAATCTCCTTAGGCACCAGAGTCATTTGTTTTCCAAACTCCCTTCTCTGGTCTCACTAATTCCCAATTTCCCTGCATTTGACAAATGCAATTAACAAGCCTCCATCAGTTCCTGGCCGACAGCCCTCATCAGTCAATACGGAGACTGCAGGAGGCTGAAGGGGGAGGGAAGGTGCAAGAAGGGAAGGTTGCTGCAGTATGGGGGAGAAGAGGCTTTACCCCTCTATTTCTGTGGATAACCCTTCCCAGCCCCTTGGCCTCAAAAGACGACACTCCACTGTCACCCTCACCAACCACTTTCTTCCTTCTTGCCAACTAATACAAATCAGTGTTTATGCCCTCCTCTCCCATTTCTTAAGTTTCTCCCATCAACCTCCTCTATCTCCCCTACGTCCTATGTCTTGTCTTTAACAGAAGGCCTTGCCATCTGCTGCCACCATAGCTTGGGAAGCCCCTCAGCGCTGGGTGTGATAAATCAGCCATCTCTGCTCTCAGCAGGGCCTCTTCCCCACCCACACGTTCCAGTGAAAATTCGGTGCCGCTTCCTGCCCAGGAGACTATAAGTCCACCATCATCTCCTTCTGTCTCCCACACTGGCACACACTGGAGGGCCAGGACAGGGATCACCAGGCTGGTGGTCACTACTGCTTTCACACACACCTCTGTCCTCTCTTTTCCCAGGGTCAAAGGCTTCCCTTCCCAACTGGCTTCCCCTCTTCACCTTTCTGCTCTCCATGTAGCATCAACCTCCCCTCCCCCACCACAGGAGGAGAGCTTTTTTCCTCCGAGCTCGGCCTGGTACAGCCCTGTGCATCTTTCCACCTCATCAACTTTTCATCTCTTTGCAAACAGAATCAGGAAGTCTCTCCCTCCTCCCTCCCTCTCCTTCTCCTTTGTTATTAGCTTCATGAGTGGGGACGTTAATGTATTCACTAGACGATGTCTTCACACCGCTGTTTCCTGTAATTACAGTCACTTCCCTCCCACCGTCCCGGCTTATTTGACTGTAAAGTGCTTGGAGGAGGGACAGTGTGGAGAAAAGACACAATACAGGCTGAGATCGAGTAGTGTAATGTTAACATCCAAGAAAGTAAAACAAATAATTACCTCTGCAGTAGCTCATTAACAACGGGTAACACATGGAGGTCAATGCACCAGAGATTAAAAAAAAATGATGGATACAATCAGGGACCCCTCCACTAGAGGATGGGGAGCTGTACCCATATTACCAACAACAGTCACCCCAAGCAAGGCAAGCAGCCACATCTGCCCTCCTTCAGGGGGTAGATCCACTATATTTGTCATGTAGATCAGCTACATTGTTACTGGAGACTCGGATCCAGCCATCCTCCCGGACATGGTAGAGGTTGACGGAACCTCCTGAGTAGGCATCTCTGTAGGTGGCTTGGTAGATGGCGCGACGGGCCAGATCATAGGCCTCTTCCACCTCCAGGTCATAGGAGTAACCCCTATCCATGACCCCATAAGCATACACAGAGCCAGAACCTACAGAGAAGGTGGTCCCCGAGATCCGGTTTCCTTCACTGTCCACGTAGTAGAGGCCTGGAAAGAGAGATGAGGTTAGTAAGAAAAAAATGATCACCGCTTTTGACATCTGATTCATCCTCCAAGGCAACAGTTCTCCATTCTTGTTGAAAACCAGGGGAGACCAACAGAAATACAAGAAAATAGCACTTCTATAAAATTACTTAAAAAAAAGGTGAAGAAATCAAATTAAATTTTAAGACTTCAGGATTCTACACATACCATCCCATCTTACCTCACATTACAGTAACTGCCTTGTCTGTCTTCTCTGTACAACCAAAAAGCAAGTATAATTCAAATGACTTAGGTTTCAAGCACAGAACTTCAGGCATTGTGAGAGGTAATATTTAAGACAATCCTGGGATTTCCCTGGCGGTCCAGTGGTTAAGACTCTGCACTTCCAACGCAGGGGGTGCACGTACGATCCCTGGTTGGTGAACTAGGATCCCACAGGCTGTGCAGCCAAAAAATGAAGGAAAAAAAACCCAAAAAGACAATCCTAACCCTCAGGGTTTAGACTATCTGGAGTGCAAGGCATACGTCACACAGTAGGAGAATAAAGCCTATAATTTTAAATCATATTGTAAAGACCCGCACTGTCCAGTATGGTAGCCACTAGCCACATGTGACTACTAAGCATTTGAAATGAAGCTAGTACCACATGCTAGCTAGTACCACATCATAATAATATTTTGGATCTACTGGGTTAAATAAAATATATTATTACAATTAATTTTCCTTTTTATTTTAAAAAATGTGGCTACTATAACATTTAAAATTACATGTATGGCTCACACTATATTTCTATTGGACAGTGCTGGTACAGTGGTAGGCCAGGTCAATCGCCTATTTTTTTATTTTAATTTTTTAAATTAATTTCTTTTTTTTTTGGCTGTGCTGAGCGGCTTGTGGGCTCTTAGTTCCCCAAACCCGGGCCCTCGGCAGTGAAAGCGCACAGTCCTAACCACCAGACTGCCAGGGAATTCCCCCAACCACCATTTTTATAAAGTTTTATTGGAACATAGCCACAGCCATTTGTGTATATATTGTCTATGACTACTTTTTTGCTAAAACAATGGAGCTATGTAGTTGAGACAAAGATCATATAGCCTACAAGCCTAGAATATTTACTTATATTTGGCCCTTTATGAAAAAGTTAGCCAACCTCTGGTATAGACAAAAGTTTAGACAAAGATGTAGTAAAATTTTTATCATTTCCATCTGCCCACTGGGCCTCTCCAGCTGGATGCCTTTGTCACCAAATTCATATTTAAATTTCCTGTCCTCAAATACTTTTAGTGGTTCTCCATTACCTACCAAACTCATCTGTCTTCTGCCCCACCAATCCTGCTGTATTTTCAAATTCTGTCAATGCATCACTAATATTTTTCCTATTTCAGTGGTTCTCAACACTCACTATGCATCAGAATCCTCTAAGGAAGTTTTTTTTTTTTTTTTTTTTTTTTTTTGCCACAACAAGCATCTTGCAGGATCTTAGTTTCTGGATCAGGGATCAAACCCAGGGCCCCGGCTGTGAAAGTGCTAAGTCCTAGCCAATGGACAACCAGGGAATTCCCAGGAAGTTTTTAAAAAAGATGCCTAGGACTTACCCCAGGTATTCTTTTTCAATTGGTCTGGGTGGGGGACAAGCATGGATCTAGATTCTTAAGTTCTTCAGGTGATTATGATACAAGCCAGGTTGAAAAGCACTGCCCTTATCAGTTTTCAGGTTCCAATGGTTCTAACATGGAGCCCCTCCTCAAGTCCCATTGCCACTACCTTGCCTAGCAGCTCACCATCTGGTTCCAATTGCTTCACAATTAAACTAGACTTTAGTTCCAATTAAAATAGATGTCCAGTTACTTCCTCCAAAATCTCATGCTTCTTCCCTGTCTTCTTTTGTTCATTGTTTCCTTTCTCTCATTTTCACATCCAGGAAAATGAGTCCGCCTCAATTCCTCCCATCAGAAGCAATCCCCCCACCCCCCAAATTCCTTCAACATTTTATTGGTTCTCTTTAAAGTGGCATTCATCTCATTCAGCCTTGCATTAAGTAATCTGTGACCCTTTCTCAGTCAGCTTGAGGCCGGGGGCTGACTCATCCTGAATGGGACAGCTTGTCAGGAAGGCTTCTTGAGATGGTACAATTTAGGTTATGCTATGACTTCCTGGGTTTTCCTTGCTAGCCAGTTTCTGTACTCTCTTACATTGTTTTCCACCACCTGGGACCAATCCAATAGCTAAGGGTTCAAAACAACATTTCTGAAATGCTACCCTAGACCACACAAGATGTATGGAACTCTTCTTTCACACTTTTCAAAGAG
The DNA here is from genome assembly GCF_963455315.2 of Globicephala melas. NCBI lineage: Eukaryota > Metazoa > Chordata > Mammalia > Artiodactyla > Delphinidae > Globicephala > Globicephala melas. The sequence continues at coordinate 103,286,134 of NC_083315.2, read as the reverse complement.
AAAAGTGTTTCAATTTCCAAAGTAACAAACTGAGCTCCTCTATCACATGCACTTTTAAATCTCTCCTCATTCATCCTCTATTTCTTTTTTCTTTCTTTTTTTTTTTTTTTTGCGGTAGGCGGGCCTCTCACTGTTGTGGCCTCTCCCGTTGCGGAGCACAGGCTCCGGATGCGCAGGCTCAGCGGCCATGGCTCACGGGCCCAGCCGCTCCGCGGCATGTGGGATCTTCCCGGACCGGGGCACGAACCCGTGTCCCCTGCATCGGCAGGTGGACTCAACCACCGCGCCACCAGGGAAGCCCATTTCATCCTCTATTGAGTAATGAACTAATATTCTCCAAAGCAAATGAAAAAGTGGTGGGTATCCTACAGTTGTTCAAAAGAGGAAAACTAGGCATTTAGAAAGCAGGTAAATGAGGGAATTCCCTGGTGGTCCAGTGGTTAGGACTCAGTGCTTTCACTGGTCAGGAATCCCTGACAGTTCAATTTCTAGTCAAGGAATCCCGCAAGCCGTGCAGTCAAAAAAAAAAAGGAGTCGGGGGCAGGTAAATGAATGAAGCAAAACCAATAGGAGGAAAGAGTAACTATTTTCAAGCACCAAAGGGGAAAATTAAACAGAAGGTGACTAGCTGTATCCCAGCTTGACTAAAGGGACAGTCACAATTGGCTGAAAAAGAACTGATATCAGATACAAGACTGAATTTCCTGGCAAGGTTTTTATATACCAGAAGGAAAAATAGGCTAAGGAATTTCTTTTCAGAGATGACAACAGAACCTAGGTGATTATATCAAGCAAAGAAAGGAGATGAGCCCCAAAGGGCCCCCCTTCTAGGCCAAAGACTCTTCAGGAAAAAAGGGAAGAGAAATGACTAACTTTTGAGTAGGTACTTAGTGTCGCTGTCCAATATGGAAGGCACCAGCGACATGTCGCTGTGAGCACCTGAAATGGGGCTAATGACACATGCCGAAATGATAATAGTTATTTTGGATTAAGAGAACTGTTAAAATTAATTTCACCCATTTCTTTTCACTTTTTAAATACATCCATTAGAAAATGTAAAATTACATGTGCGGCTCACATTGTATTTCTATCAGATGGCACTGACTAGAGTTTTTATGTCTATTAGCCGATTTAATTCTTAAATACAACTCTTTGCAGGTCTTATCATTTTACAGGAAAGGCCAGAAGGAAACACATTATGTGTCAGACACTACATGCTTGACATGTATTACCTCATGGAACCTATGTAACAGATGATGAAACAGTCTGAGAAAATAAGCAACCTGCCCAAGGTCACATGGGTGGTCAATAACACAGCTGATCTACTTCCCTGCCCCTTCCTGCACTACAGCCCTTCCTTGAACAAACAGACGAAAGGACTGAGAACTAACCAACGCATCCCCAGCACTGACATAAGCTCTTCCATTCATCTGTTCATCCAACCCCTCTTCTCTGTAGTGCCAGCCCAAGAATCACACGGTTGCAGCTTAACTCACCAGGGCCTCTCTTATCCCAGCCACAGATCATGGTGCCCATGGACAGCCCCATGCCTTTATACTGATACACCATGTTGGCAAGCAGCTTGGAGGCAGCTGCTACCGAGATGCGTTCCTTGTTTCGAAGCTCATAGATTCGACACTGCCGAGCCAACAGCCGCTCCCAAAAGCTGCAATCCGCTGCACCCCCAGCCATGGTACCCAGCAGGTAGGGGTTGATCTCTATCACCTTCTTTACTGTCTGGGAGGCAATGTAGGCACCTGCTGTGGCCCGGGAGTCTGCTGCAACAATGACTCCATGGCGAAACTGTTAAGATCAGAGGAAACACAAAACAGGCCACATGAGACCACAAAAACATCATCTTTGACATTTCTTTATGCATCAGTGCAAACCCAGAACATCTCTGTCTCTGCCGTTTTATACTTCACAACATACTTTCCCTCATATTAATGTCACTAGAGCTTCACATCAATCCCTTGACATGGGATTACCTTCAGTATTACCTTCACTTGATGGCTGAGGAATGAGATCGAACGACTTACCCTAGATCATACAGCCAGTTATTGCAAAGCTGGGCCAAGAATCCCAACTGTCTGGCTCCTAGTACAGTGCTTCCTCCCACCAATCTTCCTCCTCAAACCATAACGTTTCGGTAACCCTGGCCTATCGGGGCTTCTCAGTTTCTAAAACCTTTGGTGGTTACAACAGCCTTCCCTCTGCCAGTGTTCACTGCTGCTGCGGCCTTTCCTGGACAGGAGCACCCTGGGGTCGCCTAGGTATCAACCCAAGCGGCCTCGGGCTCCTTCTCCCACTTACCACACGCCCCGCCCTTCCAGCCCCATCGCCCCCCACTCCGGCCAGAGCGAGAACCGAGGCCTCTCGGGGCAGTGACACAGCAAAACCGCCGGGGTTGGGGTGAGAGGTCCGAGCCTCCGTCTGGGTTTCGTGGCCGCGACCACCGCGGGTTCCGGACCAGCTGGGAGGTCGGGAAGGGCGCGGGCGCACGGAACTGAGCCCGGCGCGACGGCTGGGTCCGCACCTTGAAGGCCAGGGTGGTAGTTCCATGAAGCATTTCGATTCTCGGCTCCTCTGGGACACCCCAGCTGGGCGCGACCAGGCTCAGCCCATCGCTGGGACTCCCTGGACCCAGGTCCAGCAGATCCGCACGACCCCCGAGCCCGAAAAACCCGCGCCGGTTCACGGGTAGCGGCCTCTCCAACACGCTGGCCAGCGCCATGTCTAGTAAGGGCAAAGGGAACTGCCTGCCAGAACGCCTAGCAAAGAGCGGCCGGGCAACGCGTCGTCGTCACAGCTTCACTTCCTATTAAATCTATCACAGGGAGCAACCATTTTAACTCCTGGCAAGCACGCCTCCAAACACAAGAGCCAGACGCGAGTGATTATTTTCACCGAGGAGGAAAAAATAAATGGCTTCACTCCCCTTAAATTACAAAGAGATGTGGCTGCCATCTTGACTTTGGTCACGTAAACAACACGGGATTAGATTAACCTCAAATTCATAGGAAGCAATCGCAAACGTCCAGGTTGAGGGACGGAAGTGGGGCCGGCCATCTTTCAGAAGGGCGTGACTGGATGAAATCCTGTTCTAAACGGTAGCGGTAAATCAGCCCCGCGCCGCCCCGCCCCGCCCGGTGTCCTAGCAACACTTACATCACTAAGGCTTCAGCAGTCTGTTAACGCGACTGAAGTTGCCATTTTGTGTAAGGGCACTCTCTAATACTGGGTAAAATAATGATCTACGCTGAGGCCATTTTCCTATGAAGTTAGTAAAACCACAGTAGTTTGTGCTAAAAAGCGCAACAAAATAAGAGCGCTATACCGCTTGTTGTTTGATAACATCAATCGCCACGCTACCCACGTTCTCTAACAGTAACCAGTTTTTAAGATTCAGCATTGTCTTTACTCCCACCCTCTGGTGGAAATTCTATTGAGTAATGAATTGACCAAAAGGCAGATAGAAGAATAAAGAAGGAAAAGCAAAGGGCCCAGTTAATCCACAGACTGGGTTCGCAATTCAGCTCCTGAATAACTGAGTCAATAGTAATTTACCATTTCAGAGCCCGGAGGAGAGTTGAGGCTCCATAAAGGTGTACAAAGAGGTTTTCTGACTTAAGCTAGCTAAGACAAGCTCTTGTTCAGGAATGTGCTGTATTTCATTGTTTCTTCCTCTCTTCAGCCACCTTCATTTTTCAGCCCTTTTGGGAACCATAACAAGCAAGGAAGTGGGCAAGTGTATGAAATGTTGCCTCCTGCTTTATGGTTCTATGAAGACAGCATCTGCCCTTCCTTGTTGGATTCCAGCAGCAACATCCATCAATATCTAAATTCCTGGGCTTCCCTGGTGGCGCAGTGGTTGAGAATCCGCCTGCCAATGCAGGGGACACGAGTTCGATCCCTGGTCCGGGAAGATCCCACATGCCGTGGAGCAGCTGAGCACATGCACCACAACTACTGAGGCTGTGCTCTAGAGCCCGCGAGCCACAACTACTGAGCCCGTGTGCCGCAACTACTGAAGCACATGCCTAGAGCCTGTGCTCCGCAACAAGAGAAGCCACCACAATGAGAAGCCCGTGCACCACAACGAAGGGTGGCCCCCGCTCACCGCAACTAGAGAAAGCCTGTGTGCAGCAACGAACACTCAACACAGCCAAAAATAAATTTATTAAAAAAAATACATATATATATATATATATAAATTCCTCTTTCCTCTGATGCCCAACTCAGCCCCTCCTCCTCCCAACAGACTCTGAGAGTGTTGTATTTTTAATGCTGAAATTTGGCAACTCTTTCCAAACCCAACCATCAGAATGTAATGAAGCAGAAGATCTTTCTGTGGCTCTCACACTTGGATGGTGTGGAAAATGCAGAGTGCCTCTGTTTACTGAGCATGTATTATTTTGCAGTCACTCCTGCAATGCAACTAATCCTCCTGACTTCTCTCAGTGGTTCTTTCCCTCTGCCACTAATGCTGTCTGCCTCTCTTAAGGCACTTTCACATTTTACCTGGTTATAAATATACATTTATCTCCCACTGGATTGTGAGCTTTTAAAGACAGGCATTTCTCGGGAATTCCCTGGCGGTCCAGTGGTTAGGACTCCACACTTTCAGCGCCAGGGCCTCAGGTTCAATCCCTGGTCAGGGAAATAAGATCCCACAAGCTGCACGGCATGGCCAAAAAAACCCAACAACTGTAAAGACAGGCATTTCTCTATTATTTATCTCTGTGCCCGCTGTGTGCTTAATACACGTTTGCAAAATGAACACATGAAAGAATGACAATAATGTTCTTCCAGTCACAGAGGCTTGAAGCCCTGGCTCATCTTGACAACTCCCCTTCCTTTACTCCACGTCCACTAGGTTGCCAAGTCCTGTTCATTCTCCCTCTACAGTGCTTCTCACATTCTTTTTCATTGCAACTGATACCGCCTTTGGCTTCTTATCTCCTCACTCCTGAATTACTGAAATATTCTCCTGATTTTTCTGGGTACAAACTATATCTCTAATTTATTCTGCGCAGCACCAGATTGATTTTCCTGAAACATCTTGATCTTATCATTTGCCTGCTTAAAAATGGTCTGTAAGGTTCAGCTCCTCAGCATGCATTCAAGGCCTTCCATAATCTGTTCCCAATTTACCTTACATTAGTTCTCTGCTCCAAGGTCCCACTCAGGGAGACCTCAAAGAGGAGAGGTACAAATGATCAGTGCTGCTGTTGGTGGGAATATAAATTGGTGCAGTCACTATGGAGAATAGTATGGAATTTCCTCAAAAAAAAATTAAAAATAGAACTACCATATGACCTAGTAATCCCACGTCTGGGTATTTATCCAAAGGAAATGAAATCATTATCTCGTAGAGATAGCTGCACCCCAATGTTCATTGCAGCATTATTCACAACTGCCAAGATGTGGAAACAATATCCATCATCAATGGATGAACGCATAAAGTGTTATATATGTGGTGGAACATTATTCAGCCATAAAAAAGAAGGAAATCCTGCCATCTGTGACAACTTGGATGAAACCTGAGGGCATTATTGCCAAGTGCAAGAAGTCAGATGGAGAAAAACAAATACTGTATGATCTTACTTATATGTAGAGTCTAACAAAGCCAAACTTTTAGAAACAGATAGTAGATTGGTGGTTGCCAGAGGCTCAGGGTTGGAGAAAATGAGATGTTGGTCAAAAGTGTACAAACTTCCAGTCATAAGAGGAATAAGTTCTGGGAATCTAATGTACAGCATGGCAACTATAGTTAACAATACTCTTGTATACTTGAAAGTTGCCAAGAGAGTAGATCTTAAATGTTCTTATCATAACAACAACAAAAATGGTAATCAAGTAAGGTGAAGGATTTAACTTACCTTATGGTGTAAACATTTTGCAATACACAGACACACACACAGAGGTATCAAATCATCATATTGTACACCTTAAACTTACGCAATGCTATACGTCCATTGTATCTCAATAAAGCAGGGGTTGGGGGAAGAAAGCAATGATAAGTGCTGTAGTTCAGAGGTGAGAGAGTTTGGTATAGATTGGGGTGAGGTTGGGGGTCCAGGAAGGCTTTGCCAAGGAGGTCTGGATCATTTCCTTAAATATCACTTAGATCCCCTTTCTTCTCAAACTCACAGTCTCTCCTCTCTCGCCCCGGATCTGGGAAGTATTTTCAGAATAGGTGGTACTTAAGCCAGACTTGGAAAGATAGGATTCAAAAAGATGAAGGGGAGGTGGGAGATGTGTTAGGAATTGCGTGAAAAGAGGTTGTGGTGGATGGATTAGGATTGGACCACAGTGGGCCTTAAATGCCAGCCTAGGGTGGACAACAGGAAAGCCCGGCATCCCAACCACTAGGCCACCAGGGAACGCCCATGGCAATCTCTTCTGACTGTGCCATTGCACTGACTTGTCTCCACCTTTCCCTAGGCTGGCAGCCCTTTCAGGGCAGGGGCAGGGCCTTATTTATCTTTGTGCGCCCAGTGCCCTCCATAGGAAAACCCAGAGGAACCCAGCTCTGCTCCTTCCACTGGTGCTCCCTTTCCTTTTCAGTTTCCCAGCCACCACCCAACTCCAGGTGCTCGGAGGATGACAGACAGGAGACTCCTTGGATGACGCTCGGGTGTGTCATGGGCAGCGTCTCCCCAGCGCTGGAGACTCTACTGGCCTCGCTCTGTCTCCCCTCAGCAGTCCTCTGAGGGAGAGGGCGCTGCTCCATCAGCCAATCCCAAAGCCTGGTTTGGGGTTAGGGAGAAGGGAAGCCACGGATCAAACGCCTTCCCAGCTGGTTCTGGCCGCAGCCCAGCTCCTCCTTGCTCTCTCTCTTCCTCCGCCTGACCCAGCTCACAAATCCCTGCTTTGTTCCTTCCAACCTTCGCTGGACCCCAGGGATGGCTCTGCAGGATGTGTGCAAGTGGCAGGCCCCCGACACCCAAGAAGCCTCACCTCACCTGCCTCAGGCTGGTGGCTGGGCTCTGCCCCAGGGCTGGGACCCTCAAACCTTCCTGCAAATCCATGGCCCCAGGCTGGCCCATGGTACCACGACCCTGGCTTTCCGCTTCCGTCATGGAGTCATCGCTGCAGCTGACACGCGGTCCTCCTGTGGTGACTACGTGGCCTGTCCAGCCTCACGCAAGGTCATCCCTGTGCATCAGCACCTCCTGGGCACCACCTCTGGCACCTCGGCCGACTGCGCCACATGGTACCGGGTGCTACAGCGGGAGCTGCGGCTGCGGGCACTGAGGGAGGGTCAGCTGCCCAGCGTGGCTGGCGCTGCCAGACTCTTATCAGTCATGATGTCGCGCTATCGGGGGCTGGATCTGTGCGTGGCCACTGCCCTGTGCGGCTGGGACCGTTCCGGCCCTGCCCTCTTCTACGTCTACAGCGACGGCACCTGCCTGCAGGGGGACATCTTCTCGGTGGGCTCTGGATCTCCCTATGCCTATGGTGTGCTAGATGGCGGCTACCACTATGACATGAGCACCCAGGAAGCCTATGCCCTGGCCCGCCGTGCTGTGGCCCATGCCACCCACCGTGATGCCTACTCGGGGGGCTCCGTGGACCTCTTCCACGTGCGGGAGACTGGATGGGAATATGTGTCCCGCAACGATGCCTGGGTGCTGTACTCGGAACTGCGGAAGCTCCCAGGGCCGGGGCCAGAGCAGGAACGGGAGGAGGAGGCCATCCCGGACAGAGCCGGTGAAGGCGGAGAACCGTCTGTGGCACCAGCCCCGGGGGACTCGAGGATGCCCGCAGAGGCGCTGTGAGCAGCAGCAGGACCTGGGGGCCCAGCCCCGGGAGTGGGTGGCAGATGGGGCCGCAGTGGGGCAGGCTCATGGCGTCTGGCTCCTGCTCTCGTGGGTTGCCGGCTTCATTTGTTGCAAGTCTCCATGCCTTTCTCCTCCCGGAGCCATCGAGGCTCTCTCCGACATGTTCCTGTTGGCGCCCAATAGATTGATCCAGCCTCCTTCTCAGCACCGAGTCCTCTTTCAGCAAGTACTTATTGCGCACCGGCTGCACGCCAGATGCTGTGCTAGGTGCTAGACCCTCTTTTCTTGCCATCCTCCTTTCTGCTTTTTCCCCTCCTATCCCCAGTCTCTCTTCCTCTCGTTTTAGTCCTTAGCTCAGCTTCAGAGTCTTCGCCACTTTCTCACCTTGGTGAGTGGAGATGGCTGGAGGAGAATGAAGTGGGGAGAGTAGCCCAGCGGGCCCAGGCTGGAAGAGGAGACAGTGCACCATGTACACCTGGGGGTGGCGATGGGCTTCCCACATCTGTTTTTCTTCTCTGCCCCCCTCCCTGACCTGACCCTAATGACCATGATGCAAACCCTTTCCTGAACGCAGTTTTCATGATAACTCTTTGAGGTAAAAATGATCCTCACTTGACAGAAGAGGAAACAGGTTCAAAGGGTTATGTGACTTGCCCTAGGTCACACAGTCAGTGCAGAGATGATGCTGGGGTGCAGGCCTTCCGCTCCAGGGCTGTGGTCCTTCAGCTCAGTTTCTCTCCCAGGGCCTCTTCCTGCCAGGCGTCTGGGGAGTGACGTGGGGAAGAGAGCAGCTGGGCCGTGCCCCTGCCTGGTGGCCAGGGAAGGAGGAACCCAGAGGAGCCCGAGGGCCTGGAGGGCTGAGCCCCCTCTACCCCCGCTTGTCAGGACCTGAGCCATCGCCCCAGGCACCTCCCCCGTCCCTTGCACTATGGCTTCCAGGCATGTCATGGCCATTGCCCAACTTCTCCTCCTGCTGTCCCTTTGCCTGCTCTCCAGCCTCTCTTTCCAGTAGCTCCCTCTGGGCATGAAGAAAAGAGAGAAGTGTCTGTGCTAGTGGGAACTACTGGGTTAGCACATCCTTTCCCACCCCCCTGTCCCCTTGCCACTCCCTTGTAAGCCCTGACTTGGCGATGCAGGCTGACAGCTCCAGGAGGGATGCCTCCCCACCCTCCCCTCCCCAGGCCAAGTGAGGGGGGAAAGCACGGTCAGCCTAGGAGGTGGCACCTGAAGATTCCTGAATCTTCTTTCTCTATCCCACTCCTACAGCTTCCAGTCCCAAGATGAACAATACCTTTCCTCCCTCCTGGACACCCCTCCTCCCAGCCTCCAGCCCAGTCGTGAGCCCCAAGCCTGCACCTCAGGCTAAGAATTCCTCCAGGCAGGAGCTGGCCAGACAGAGGAGCTCCAGCAGACTCTGGCTTTCAGGGGATGATGGGAGAGGAGGGAAGAAAGCTGAGGGAGTCCCAGGAGCGAAAGCAGTAGGGGAGAGGGGGGGAAATGGTCAGGGGAAGGGGGGCCGCAGAAAGGTGCCCAGTACAGGAAGACTAGGCTTCGAGCCAGGGTCTGGGAATCTGGCTGGTGGCCTCCGTAGCAATTCTTCATCCCTCACCCACTCCTCAGCCTCAGGGGAGGAGGTGCAGGACACTGGCAATGATCACTAGAGGTCAAGGACCCCAGGCCAGCTTGGTCCTGGAGGAACACAGGAGGAAGGGCAGCTTTTGCCCAGGGTTCAAGTGTTTGATTGACGCAGACATAAGAGGGGGCACCTCCACATGCAGAGGTGAGTGTGGGTCTGTGACCTGTTGTATGTGAGTGATCCAGGATAGGCGATGCATGTGCAGTTCCTATGTGCAGAGACAGGAAACAGGCTGGAAGTTATCAGGGAGAAAGACGGGCCTTATCACTTCTTTTGGGGAAAAGAGGTCCAGAGTGGGGTGGGGCAGGGCTCACCCCACTGGTTCGATACTTCTGCATCCTCCCACCCCTGTCCTGAAGCCCCAGGGGTGAGAAAAGGCAGGGAGGGAGGGGCGGGCTAGCTTGGGGTTGCCACTTGAGCCCAGCCCAAGGCTCCCTGAGAACCACATGCGGCTCACCCCCTGGAACACTCTGTGCCCCTCCTCTTCCCATTAATCAGGGAAGGAGGATTAAACCCAGATAGGGAGGGCATAACAGGGGGGGAGCCCCACTCTTCTTGCGTCTCCTCCCATCACCTCTCCCTTTCTCTCTCTCTTTTCCTTCCATGGTTCTGCCCTTCTTCCCTCCCTTTGACTGATTCGGTGTTTCCAATGGTGAGGTATTTAAGACCAGAGATAAGCCTGAGGGTCTAGCTGAAAAGCCTGTTTCCCTACATTGTTGTTTTCCTTGAAGCTTAATGAGTTGGGGAGGACCTCAGGAGGGTGTTAAGGCGGGCTGGGAGAGGAGGCAAAGGCCTGCATCCCACTTCAATGCGCCCCTCCTCGGCCCACGAGTCAATCCCTCCTTCTCTCCACTTACTCCTGGAGGCTTGATGCAGACATCAGGGGAGACCAAAGGTGTGGATCTAGCTCTGAACAGGAAGACTTGTCCTTGTGGCTCCCTGCTTGGAGTGCTGCCTCCTAATCGTCTCCCTCAGGGGCGGACAGTCTGCTCTCACACAGGCCTTCAGGCAGGCAGGGGCCCGGTTCCAGCCTTCAGCAGAGTCAATGACAATGCCAGCATCGGAGCAGGGTCCTTGTTCTCCCACCGCCTGGTTGCCCTAACCAAACGGCGTGGAAGGTACAAGAAGGCATCTTCCCATTAGAGCAGCCATCCCTGATTATCTGCACTCCGCGCTTGGAGGGGAATGTCACAAGGACCTATCGTGACCCATCTACTTGAGTCCCTAGGAGCCCTGCCTGGAGTTACGAGGCATGGGTGCTAATTCTGGTTGCCGGGTGGACCCCTTCTCTGCTTAGGGAGTGCACGGTGAGAGATGCTGGCCACCCGCTGGGCTCCCACCCCAGTTGACTTTGATTCAGCCCTTCGAACAGCCCGCCTCCCTGGTCCCTCTCCCTCCTCTTTGTGCCCACAAAGAGTAAGACCAGAGACTGGGAAGAATAAAAGGTGGGGCAGCAGGCCCCAGGTCCACTGTGACTGTGCCACCTCGCCCTGGCCCACCCTTTCTCCAGCTGGGACCACAGGCCCCAGGAGGCACTGGCTTACCCCCTCTGCTCTTCCCCACCCATACTTATTCCTAGTCTAGAGCTCCTCTTCCTCTCTTCTTAGTCTTTTATAGCTCCCCCTTTTCTCCACTTTCTCCTTCCCACTTTCCCCTCTGGCCAATCTCCACATCTTAATTTCCTTGGACAGTCTGAGACCAACAGAGAACCCAGAGGTTGTGGGGGTAGAGGTACATGTCATTATCTCTTTCGTCCCTGTATGGTGTCAACCCAAAGCCTCCTCTACTAAGGGGACTTGAAGCGACTGTCCCCCAAAGGAGAAAGGAGAAGGGGTCGAGGGGGTGGGCTCAGGCCTCTCCTCCAGCCCTTTGGCACAGTGACGCTCTTACAGACACCTGAGTGCAGAAAGGAAAGCAGGACTCCAGCTTTACAAAATAAAGTGTTTATTATGAAATTAGAGATGGAGGCCCCTCCCCTTCCTCCCTCTTCCCCTTCCCCAGCTGCCTCCCTCTTTCCTTCTCATCCCTCCCCCTGGGGCCTGGGAAGCACACAAGACAATGCCCAGAGCTAGGTTGCCCAGGGCCGGCTGACGGCTGGGCAGAGCTCCAGGGAGGCGGCCACGTTGGGGGCTGGAGCTCTTGCCCCGGGAGGTGAGCTGGCTCCCTCTCTCGCTGGAGGCCAATGGAGCCAGGATGAGGCCATGAGTGATGGATGGAACCATGCGGGCAGGTCTGCAACGACAGGAGAGCCCGAGTGAGAGGTGGGGCGTGAGGGAGGGCTTTGGGCCACCCCTGTGTTCCACTCTAGGGACACTGACCTGGGGCAGAACATCCCCTGCAGGAGGGTGGGCAGCAGTGGCTGGAAGTTTCTCTTGTTTCTGGGATGGACAACGGAAGAAACCAAAAAGGCAGTCACAGGGACCCACAGAGAATGCGGGCAGATGTGGGCAGGAGACAGACAGAGAACGTGTGTGCGGGCACGGGCGACAGACAGAGCCGTGAGTGACAGATTTAGAATGGGGGAGACCAAAACAGAGCCACAAGAAAGTGGAATCACAGTGAGAGAACGGAGAGATTCAGAGTCTGAGCCGCACAACGCAGTCCCAGACAGGGAGAGTGTCAGAGACAGAGACAGAGATCCCTGGAGAGAGACGAACAGACGACTCAGGACGAGGGAGGTAAGGGGGAGGTTGCCCTGGGGAAGTGGGGAGGAGGGACATGGGGATCGGGGAGGCCTGGGGACCCCTGGGCTGCTGCCGCCTGCCTGGACCCCGGGGGCTCACTCAGAGGGCCTGTGCAGCCGCCACGCTGTGGCGGGCAGGGCCAGGCCGGCTCTCAGGGGGCCGGGGGCTCCTTGGCCCCGTAGAGCTCGGCCAGGGTGCGGAAGAGCGGCCCCCAGTCGTCCAGCGGCTCAGCGGGGCCTGGGGCGCCGCCGATCTCGCTGCCGGAGCCCAGGGAGCTGAGGGAGCCGCAGGAGGATCCCCGGCCCTCGTAACCGTACACCTGCACCGAGTCGTAGGGTGGGACGCTGGGGTCGTCGTCCGCCCCGCGCAGCCGCAGCGCCAGCAGCTGCGCCACGTCGGCGGGGCCGGGGGGCCGGGGCTGGCGCGGCGCCCTGGCCCAGGGCAGCACATCTCGGCGCGCGGCCGGGCCGGGAGCCAGCGGGGCAGCCCCGTCGGGGTTTTGCAGGGCGCTGATGTCGAAGGCCTCTGTGTCCTCCTCGCCGCCGCCCTCGTCGTCGTAGGTGATGATGTTCTCACGCACGTCCTCCTCCTCCAGCACCATCAGGGCTTCCTGCTTCTGGCGTCGCAGGGCCACGAAGAGCACCACCAGGGCTGGGGGAGAGGCGCACACGGGCCGCTGAGCCGGCAGGGCCAGGCGTGGGGCAGCCTGGTTCCAATCAGAACGGCCTAGGGGTGGCAAGCCCTGGGTTTGACATCTGGCAAAGCTCGTTTGAATCCTGACTTCAACCCTTTACTCGCTGTGTGACCATGGAAAGTTGCTTAACTTCCCTGAACGTCTTTCGCCCTTAGATTGCTTGTGTGGAAAAGAGGGAAAACATATTTACTCCTCAGGGTTGTTGAAAGGATGAAATACCAAGCGCTGTGCCCAGCGCCACACGGGGCCCAGAGTCAGGGCTCGATAAACAGTTTTCATGGCTCATGACTCTCATTAGATTGACAGGCCAGGGATATGAGGCCAGAGCTTTTGTCTCGGATGCAGGAGGCAGTGGGAGAATCCAGGCACGAGGGTTCCTTCGAGACCTAGGATGGATTTCCCTGTGTCCAGTGTCCTCGTTCCTCTCCACACACCCTGCAGGCCTGGACCCCACATTTATGTCCCACTGTGGCCTGACTCACCAAGCAGGGTGCCCACACAGGTGATGATGGCGAGCAGGGCCCCGGTGCTGAGCCCAGCAGGTGAGAGCTGAGCCTCGGGCCGGCAGGAGGCCACGGAGCCATCGGGCTGGCAGCGGCACACGCTGACAGTTACTGTGGCGGTGCTTCTCAGTGCCGGCTGCCCCCAGTCCCACAGTTCTATGGGGACCAGGTAGGCGGCCTGGCGGGGCGGGGCGGGGCGAGAGGGCAGCAGCAGGCTGGCAGAGCCATCTGTGGGAGAGGAAGGTGTTGGGTCACCTCCTGGGACACGTTCCCAGTAAGGTCGTTGCAGTCCCAGTAAGGTTGTTCCCAGTAAGGTCGTTGCAGCCCAGGGTCACCTCCTGGGACACGTTCCCAGTAAGGTCTGTGGGGAAGGTTTGCAAAGAGCAAAACCACATCCACCCTGTGTTGGTTTTTTTCTTGCCCCACTGCGCGCGCGGCTTGCAGGATCTCAGTTCCCCAACCAGGGATTGAACCCAGGCCACGGCAGTGAAAGCCCAGAATCCTAACCACGAGGCCACCAGGGAACTCCCCAAACCACATCCCCCTTCTGTTGGGTGGAGGGCCCAGGTAGGCAGGCAGGGCCGAGGGTGGTAGAGGAGAGGAGGGAAGCAGGCATGGGCACGGTTGTAGGAGGCTACCCACCTCGGTTGTCCCGTACAGTGAAGTTGGCATCGGGGTCTAGGGGACCTTGAAGAGAGATACGGCTATTGTTGCCGACTTCATCTCTGTCCAGGGCCCTGAGGACCTGAATCAGCTGGGAGGAAGAAAAGAAGCCTTGTACGGAGTGGGCAGCTGGAGAGGTCTTGAGTTCCCGACCCCCCTGCCTCAGCGGCTCACCTGGCCGGGCGCTGCAGATTCACACACAAAGGTGTCGTAGGGCTCCGCCAGCTGGGGAGCGTTGTCATTCTCATCCAGGGTCTGGATGGCCACTTGCACCCGGGAGGCCTGCGCGGAGCTGTCTGAAGCCAGAAACACAAACACGTACACCCCATGCAAGCGCACACATCACAGTTACACACAACACACGGGGTGTGTGGGCACGGATGCCACACGCAGCACATAGCATGCATGTGGGATACATGAGATGACGCATGCAATATGCAAGTAGCAAACAATGTTGCGAAATGAATGGAACAAGCGCATACAACAGCCATGTGGTACCCGAGATGTGTGCAATACATATACCATATACACTCAACAGGAGTGTAGCACCCATAACATATACAAGAACCCACATGCAGGGTACACGTGCCATAAAGGAAAGGTAGACAGACGATGCATACCGGATGCACACAGACAGTAGCCATGAAACATACAAACACATTCATACCGTCCATTTGATGTACACTCAGTATTTTAAAACAAATGCAACATACATGAAGTGAATGTTCAATATATACAGTGAATGTAGTATCCCGACCCCCAAGATGCAGAGAATGCGTTTTCATGCACAAAACCGGTGGACACACACACACACACACACACACACACACACATACACACACCATCAGAGGTCTGGGAGGTTGTGGTGTAGCAGTGAGTATCACTTAGAGTTGACCTTGGGGAGGGAGGAGCTACGTGATACTCAGGGGCAGAGCCAGGCCACCCTGGGTACCACAGCCAGACACAGGCCCCCTCGTCATTGGGTGGCTCCCACCATTACCCTGCCTTGCTTCTCACTGCCCGTGGCATCCAAGAGAAAATGGAAATTAGGCATCCCTGCCTGCCCCAGTGTTCACCTCCTCTAGGCTAAACCTCACAGTTCCTTTAGTCTTTTCCCCGAGTTGAGGGAGAGCTGGCTGGCTTTTGGGAAGGTGCTGAGCTGACAGCCTGGGCAGCGGAGCAGACTGCCTGGTTAAAGGGTCTGGGATACCCTGAGATGGGACGGGGCTGGGGCCCATTCCTTCGCTGCAGTTAAGGCCCAGGGCCTGCTAGTCAATACTGGGGTGCAGGATTTGGCAGGAGATGAGAAGACACTGAGGGGAATACACACACACACACACACACACACACACACACACACACACACACACACACGCAGGGCTACGTATACACAGGCAGCCACAGACACGCTACATATACCACAAATACACACAGGGACGTTCACACAGACAGACACGCATGCACTGCCCCAGAGCTGCACGGTCATAAACATAAACCTATCTACATACAATTCGACACGTATGAGAGGCAGTATGGCAGAGGAGACAACAGCTGAGATTCTGCAGCCTGACTGGGACTGAGGCCCCACCACTTAATGTCTGTGTGACCTTGGGAAGTTACTTAACTTCTCTTTGCCCGAGTTTCCTCCCTTTAAAATGGGGGAAAAAATCGTACCTTCTTCATAAAGTTGTGGTGATGATTAAATGAAGTAACCCACATTTGGTACTTAGAACAGTGTCCGATACACAATAAATAGTAAATTATTACTATCTGTCCACAAACACATGCACAAAACAATATATACAAACAGCTACTTGTATCTATCACTATATACATCCAATTACACATATGCACAAATAATATAAATACAATTCTATACACTCAACTACGTACACATATATGCAGCTATAGATGTATACTCACAAACATGGGTATGTATGTATATGTACTTTCCACACGTGTGGAATCATACACATGTAAGTACACACCCACGTGTATACACACACATAGCTCTTCACGGACATGTACAAGTACGTATGCACACAGTGACAACTTCCCTAAACAGGACACAGATGGCAAACGTAGGAGACCCTGAGGCATAAGCAGGCGTGGTGAGGAGAGGTTCATAGAAGGGAGGGAGGTCTAAGGCTGAACCACACTACTGGTGACCGGTGACTGACATGGGCAGTGCATGGAGTTGGTCCCTCTCCCTACCCTTGAGGGCTCCTGGCAGGGCTTCCCAGAGAGGGGCTCCTGGCACCACCTCCCCACCCTGGCCCCGGTCAGCTCCCAGAGGAGGGGCCCAGCCCCTCCCTGATGCCCCTTCAGCCTGAAGCAGAGAGTGGGCCAGGCAGGGTCTCACAGGGTGCGGGAAGCTATTCAAGGTTAGATTTATTTCCGGGTTGGGGAAAGTCAGGTATGGGAGCCAACTGAAACTGAGGGGAAATGCTCAGGCAGACCCACTGTGCCCAGCCCAGGCAGGAGACCAGAAGGCCTGCCTGGTGGTGATGATGCAGGCTGGGGACCCAGTGGCTATACGCTGGGTGAGGGTGTGATGGCACTAGCCGCCCTCCCCCACCCCCATACGTCCGTGCCCAGGGACGGCCCCTCTGCTGGGAGGCTGCTGCCTCCTCCCGGTTCTCCCAGGGGCCCAGGACTCCTCACCGACTTCTGTGGCCAGCACTGTGAGGTTGTGCCAGACACGAGCCTCGCGGTCCAGGGGCACTGCCGTGCGGATGGTACCATCTTCAGGCTCGATGGAGAAGCAGTGCTCCGGGTCCGTGTCGGGGAGGATGGAGTATCTGGGGAGATGGAGTGGGGCTGGCGGCTGATCTGCGGCAGGGCCAGAGCTTGCAGCTACCCCTCCCTCCCTCTGTTCACCTTGCTGGGCCTCATGGCTCAGCTGGGCAGAGGGCCTGAGCTGGCCAGAGACGCGCACCCAGAGCCATAGTTCACGTTAGGGTCCCCTCAAAAGACAAATATCCCCGGGGAGTCATCAACATTAAACACCTGTCCTAACATGCCGGGGACTGGGTTTCATGGGCGTGCAGGGAGAGAGACAGAGGTGACGTCGGGTAAACACTGCCTGTCTTTCCGACTTCTGGGGCTCTGCTCTGGGGACCAGGGACCCAAGTTCTAGCCCTGCTCTGTCTCAGGCCAGCTGTGTGACCTTGGGCAAATCTTTTAACCTGTTTCCTCAACTACAAAATGGGAATGACTCCCTCAGTGCTATGACAGGGATGCTGGCTGGGGCGGTGGAAAGAGTGGGTCTTCTTGGGGCCGACAAGTCCGGATTTGAATCCCAGCACTGCTACTTACTGACTGTGTGACCTTGGGCAAATTACTCAACCTCTCAGGGCCAGGCCTCTAAAGCAGGGGTCCCCAGACCCCGGGCTGCGGACCAGTACTGGTCCATGGCCTGTTAGGAACTGAGCCACACTGCTCGCGTTACCGCCTGAACCATTCCCAACGCCCCCCCCCAACCCCCCTCCGTCCGTGGAAAAATTACGTTGCACAAAACCGGTCCCTGCTGCCGAGAAGGTCGGGGACCGCAGCTCTAAAGCAACCGGAGCTGAGACGGTTACTACCCTTATCTACTATCCGACTCTCACAGGTTGTTGGAGAAGGAAATGTTATCAAGCGGGTAAAATGTGAAGCGCTGAGCGAGCGGTCAATAGCCGTGGCCATCAACTGATCCGTCGCACTCATCAGATGAGGTTCCATCTGCTCGCACTGCCACCGGGAGGCGCTACTATCATCCACCCAGAGGGATGGGTGGAGAGTGTGGGAGGGGTCAGCAAGGTCCTCCAGCCCTGCCCTGGCCCCAGGCCTGCAGTGAGGGAGACTTCTGCCAGGAGGTGAGCGTGATTTGCAGTAAAGGGGGCACATCCTCGGGCGGGAATAGCATGCTGCTGGGCCCTGGCCCTGAGCCCGCCTGCACCCCAGCTCACCTGATCGGGCTGGCCTGGGAGTCCAGGTCAGCAGCTGACACCTGGCCCACCAGGGTCCCGGGAGACTTGTTCTCGGGGACTGCCAAGATGTAGGCAGCCTGGGTGAAAGCGGGTGGTTCTGGGGCATCCTGCACAGCCACGCGCACTGAGGCCACGTCCTTGAAGGGCCCTCGCCGCAGGTAGGCTGGGTCGATGAGCGTGTTGGTCGCCTCCACACGGAAGGAGTAGGAGCGACGGGTCTCGAAGTCTAGGGGCTGTGGTGAGGGGGACGGAGTGACTGAGGCAGGGGGGAACCCGGGAGGTGGGCACCAGAGGGGCAGTGGCCTCGGTGGTCGGGGTGGGGTGGGGCGTGGGTTACTCGGTCAGAACTCTAGGTCTGCCCCCAGTTCCGTCACAGACTTGCTCTGTGCAAAGTCCTGAGCCAGTCACTCCCCCGTTCTGGCCCTTAGGCCCTCATCTGAAAGACGAGGAGATGACCGTAATCTCTAAGCTCCAACACAGGGATCCCGACCGAGCCTGTTCTAGCCCTGTTAGAAGCGTGTCCCATGGGGCAGGAGGCAAGTGTGAGTGGGTCCGCAGCGCTAGCAGACAGGAGGCTAACCTTGCGGACAGTGAGGAGGCCATCTCGACCCCGGGCGTCTGTGCTGATGCTGAAGGCCTCGGACCCCTCCCCATCCAGGATGCTGTATGCCATGAGGGCGTTGTCCCCCAGGTCTGGGTCCTGGGCCCGCAGCCGGCCCACCAGGGTGCCCGGCCCAGCGGTCTCCACCACGGAGAACTGGTACAGGCCTTGGAGTGGATGGAGGGAGACGTTCTGAGAGAGGTCCCCGGTCCTCCTCCCTCCCCCAGCACATCCTTCTCCCAGGCCTGGCTGGGGGAGGGGTGGGGGAGGCTTCTCCCGAGGCTGTAGGGCTGGGGGGCGGTCAAAGGGCGGCTCAGGCGGGGCACTTGTCCCTTACTCTGAGGGAACTTGGGGGGGTTGTCGTTGACATCGCTGAGGGTGACCGTCACCGTAGTGCTGCCCGACAGCCCCCCCATGTGGCCGCCCATGTCCTTGGCCTGAATCACCACCAAGAACTCCTCCTGTGTCTCGCGGTCCATGTTGGGGATGGCGGTCCGCACCACTCCTAGGGGGAGAAACGACGAGTCAGGGGGTGCCTGTCCCCACGGCTGCCCTACCCGCCTCCCAAGCTCTATCCTCACCAGTCTGGGGGTCCACAGAGAAGAAAGGCAGTCCATCCAGCACAGTGTACACCAGCTTGGCACTGTTCCCGTAGCTGGGGTCATCGGCATCGTGAGCGGTCACCTGGATCACTGATGTCCCTGTGGGGGACCCCGGCACTCTGCTCAGCTGGGGCAGAGCCAAGTGGGGAAGAAGGGTAGATGGGCGGGACCCAGACATGAGCGGGGCTGAATTGCAGGAGGTGGGTTCTGGGGCGGAAAGCGGTCGGGGAAGGAGAGGTGAGGGCACTCTAGGAGATGGGATCCGGGATGTCCGGACCTGGGGTACTCACCGACATTGGACATCTCGGGTACTGTGGCGTGGTAGGGCCCAAGGGGAAAGATGGGTGGATTGTCGTTGATGTCTTGCACCTTGATAATGAACTCCGATGGGGGCTCCAGGGGTCGGTTGGAGGCTCGGTCCACAGCTTGGGCCAGTAGAACGTACTGTGCCTTCTCCTCCCGGTCCAGGCTCTTGGTGACATGGATATTGCCTGTGGCCTCGTCAATCACAAATACAGTGCCTGCCCCCTCTCCGGTCAGCAGGTACTTGGTGCGGCCCTCACCCCTGTCCACATCTGAGTGCAGCTGTAGGGATCGGGGAAACATGGCAGCGGGTTCCAAGCATAGGGACAGAAAGTTAGAGTCTAAATCTAGGATTGAGTGGAGTGTTGGGTGTCCTGAGGGACCAAGGTCATTGCAGAAGTGAGGAAGTTGCGGGGCAGGGCCTTGAGGGTTAGGGTAGACATGGGAGGGGTGGATCCCTACCTTGCCAATAAGGACAGGCTCTGGTCCGGCATATTCCTCAATGACAAAGAACTGGTTCCACACCCAGCTCCGTCGGGTCCGAAGCAGTGCTGGTCCTGGGGCCCCCCGGGAACCTGCCCAAGCCTGGGCTGGGGCTGCCAGGCGCCCCATGCAGCTCCAGCCACCCAGCCAGGTCAGCAGGAGCCTCACCAGGCCCCACATGTTTGGGCTCAGCCAGGGCTCTGTTCACTGCTCCCGGGTGCTGAGGCATGAGCTGGCTGGGGCAGAGGGGCAGATGCTTCGGGGCTGCCCCATGGATCCACACCTGCAGGATGCACAGCTGTTTACGGTTAAGGAAACCCTTAAACTCTTAAACCTCCCCAAAGTTAGATGCGGAAGATCACACCTCCAAGGAACCAGACGCCCCACTGCCCAGAACCCAGACTAAGACAGAGAGCAGACAGTCTGATCTTTCCCTCCACCCAGGCTCTGCCCGTATCCACCTCCAGCCCTCCAAGCTGATAAATCTCCGGCCACTCAACTCTGAGTAGAGAAGCTTGGGAAGAAGATAGGAGAGGGGATGCTGGGAGGGCTTGGAACCCCAAACTGGCCCCTCTGCTCCCAGGGTGGGCATGCAGCTTGGGGCTGGAGGAGATGGGGGCTACCAGGGAAAGGGCTTAAAATCCAGGGATTGGGATTCATGGAGGTGGGGTCTCAGGGCGCCTAGGTCAGGCTGAGATGACAAGCAGGGCAGCCTCAGACAGGGTTGAGAGCCTGTGAAAGTCCGTCCTCCACAGGCACTCCGCCTCTCCAGAACCTGCCCCCGGCACACAGCTAGCTGAAGTCCTTGAAGGGGGACTGGGCTCCCAGGGCAGAGTGGGGGGCCAGAGCTGAAAGAAGAGGGGTGGTAGAGGCCGAAGACTGGGGAGGGGGAGCAGAGGCAGACCCAGAGGCTAGAGACACAGCGTGATTAAGGGTGAGACCAAGACTCAGGGACTGTCAGACAGAGACAGAGACAGAATGGCAGCAAGAGACAGGAGGAAAGAGATCAAAGGAGGTAGCCTGGGTGCCTGAAAGGCAGAGAGGAGTCATGGGTACCAGGATTGAGAATGGGTGGAAGAGGGGGCAGAGGGGCTTTCAGTACGTGTGATGACCAGGAAGGGGCAGCTTTAGCTGCCGGGGTTAGACCAGGCCGCCCCGGTGCGGAACTTCATTCTGGGAGAAGGGGCAGCCAGGAGGGGCTGTGGGAAGGAAGCTAGAGGACCCTTCCCACCACTGTCTCCTCCCTCTCCTCCAACGGGCACCCCTCAGGTGGCTGTGGCTGCGCCCCTCCTCCCCTAGAGCAGACATACACCTGACAGTCCTCTCCTTCCCGAGGGAAGAGGGAAGCCGGGGCCAGAGAGGGAGGCGGGACGGAGAGAAGGAAGGCGATAGAGGACTGGGAAACAGGATAGCGGGAAGGGAAGGGAAGAGGAGAGCAGAGGGAAGGAACGGGGAAGGAAAGGAAAGCGGGAAAAAGAAAAGACAGGAGAGGAGAGAAAGGTGGAGGAAGAAAAAGGCAAAGAGGAAGAGATGGAGCAAGACAGGGCAAGAGGGAGAGAGAAGGGTTGGGGAGCCAGGGAAGGGGCAGAAAAGGCAAACAGGCAGAGAGAAGGCAGGATGAAGAGAAATCGAGGGAGAGGAAGATGGGAAAAAGAGGGAGAGAGAGGTGCGAGGGAAGAAGGGAAAGCGGTAGAGCGCGGGAGAAGGGAGCCGGCAGTGGGCTCCCAGTCGCGGAGCGCACCGTTCACCGCTCTGAAGACACCCGCAGGCTGCGGGCCCCCTGCTGCCCCTCCGAGGATTCCCAACCGCGGGCTCCAGGGCAGGCGCCCTTACCTGGCAGTGCCAAGGGGCCCAGCCCGGTGGGGAGCGCCCCCGCCCGTCCCCGTCGCCGGGTCCCGGGGGCGCAGCCCCGAGCCGATCGGAGCGGGCGCCGCGGCTCCGCTGCAGGTCTGAGCAGCCCCGGCTAGAACAAGGGAGCGAGACGGAGGGGGCGGGGGAAGGAGGCTCCGCCTGCGGAGGAGCGAGGCGCCTCCGCGCCGCGCGGGAGGGCCCAGCCTCCGACCCTCCCCGGCCAGCCCTGGCCGCGCAGCGGGGGGCGGGGGCGGTGCCTGCTGCCCGCACCCTCGGCGCTGCCGGGCGCATACAGATGCGGTGCCCCTCCCGGGCCGGGCCCGCAGCGCCTGGAGGGGCACTCGGGCGGGAGGGCTTCCAGGCCACGGCGCCAGGCCGTTTCCGAAGAGCTAGCGGAGAAGGCGCACCCGGGAGCGCGAAGCGGCCCGCACGCCCCCCGCAGCCGGGCGAAGGGCGAGCGCACAGTGAGCAGGGGAATCTGGAGCCCACTGCGGAGGCCCGGTTCGCCGCCCCCGGACCAGCCTTGGAGGCTGCTGTGGACCCCGGCCGTGAGGCGGCAGCATTTTGGGAACCTGTGCAGGGAAGGGTAGCGGGCCGGCTGGGGGCTTTAAGCACAGCAGAAAGGTCCAGGGAGTCCGCGGGCTGGGCCCAGGGAACAAACAGGGCAGGGACCGAGGCGACGTCGGCGGGAGGGCACGGAGCCTTTTTGGGAAGCTCATTTACAGGAGCCTACTGAGCGAGCGGCTGCCGCCCCCTGGTGGCAGTTATGGGCGGCACCTTGAAGGTGGTGACCAGGTGACCAAATGCCTCTAGCACAGCACCGGGACACCCCTCTTCCCAGGGCGTCTTTCCCTCGGCCCTCCAGCGAGGAAGATCCACAGCTGTGTGTGGCTAGAGCCGAGGCAGGGATGGAGGGAGGGTGGGAAGTCCCTGCTCCAGGAAGCAGCAGCCTAAGTTAAGGGTATGGAATGCAAGCAATGCTGGCTGCACTGCATGCTGCAGCCTCCCCTTCAACATGGCTCTCACCCAGGCCCTGCCCAAGGAAAGCCACTCAATCACACTAGTTAAAACTAAGTCAATTTTATTATTTTCCATAGACCACATCATTTAATAATAAAAAAAATAAAAATAAAAATTGAACAAAAGGAAAAGGTGGATATAAAGTGGAACCGGTGGGCAGGAGGCATGGGCTGCAGGACCAAAGAGACTGGGAACTGCAGGGGCCCTGGGACTCAGGAGGAGATGCTGATTCAGCTCATAGGTGACCCAGTCCTGGCCCCGGCTGTTCCCAAAAGGGGGGTGCAAGTACCAAAGGAGGTGGTGAGCAGGATGGAGGAAAAACGAGAGAGAGGTTTGGGGCTCCTGGCTGTTCCCCAGCTCTGGGCCAACCACCTCCCTCCCTAACATAGCTCCTCCCTCTCACAGACTTAATGGGAAATGAGAGGGAGGAGAGGGCTAAGTCCCAAGAGATAGATTACGGGGGTAGGGTGGGAAGATGCCCACTGCTCCATTTGGTATGTGGGGACAGGTGGCAGCCAGACTTCAGCACTGGGCAAATGGTGTGAAAGACCCCTGGTTCCAGGGTGGTGGAGATTGTACCTATCCCTCTGTGGCCTTGAAGCCCCCTGGGGCAGGGTGGCCGGTGCCTGCAGCTCTCCCTAGTGTTCTCCCGGCTAGCGGCTAGCGGCGCCCACCCCGGTCCCGCACAGGTGTGCTCCGACTCCGGCTCCTGCTGTGGCGCTTGGTGTCTCTGCGGTCCCTCTCCCTGCCTCGTTCCCGGTCCCTGTCCCTCTCCCGATCTCGATCTCCCCTGTCCCGCTCCCTGTCCCTCTCTCTCTCCCTGTCCCTCTCCCGGCTGTGCTCTCGCCGCTTCTCTCGCTCCAGCTGTCGGGTCCGTTCCCGCTCCGCCTCCTTCTCCCGCTCCTTCTGCTCTTCTTCTTCTTGCTCCTTTCGCCGCTTCTCCCGCTCCTTGGCCCGTTCAGCGCGCTCTGCCTCCTTCTGAACAATCTGTAGCAGGCAGGGAAGGCAGAGAACAGGTACCTCAGCCCTGCTCACATGAGTCTCACCTGGTCTCCCTGCACCTGGACCCTGCACTCTTAGCTCGGGACCACTGTCAGCCTTCCTGCTATGCAGGAAAGGGCAGGGCCTCAGCAGTCACATCTGTCCTCGTCTCAGAGCCCCAAGCCCTCCTCCCAGTCTTCATCTTTTATGCCCACGACAGGTAGTGGCACCATCCATGCCTGGCCTCTGGTATTTCCTAAGCTAACTCGATGTGAACAAACCTCTATTCTCTCTAGTGGAGTAGCATAAACCTACAATTCCCAAAAGGCCCATCACAAAGAAACGGAGATTTAAAAAGCTAAAACCCCTAGAAATTAGAAAGAGAAACAGCTGAGTTTATTAAACACAGATTTCTCAGCTAACTAAAATCAACTTCCAAGAAGCACGGTTGGCACCACCAGCTTCCTGGGACACACACAGAGTTCCGATCTCGTGTCTACCTCTATCCTTTATGGGTCTGGCTTCTCTATGGCCCACTCAATCAACTGGGTCTTAAAACTGCCTCCTTCTGTGATGCTTAGCTTCTGCCTTATTATTCTAAGCCAATATCTGGGCCTATTCACTCTCGTAGTCACATGACTCTCCCCTTGCTCACTCCCAAGCCTTGATGTAGCTTGGCAGGTGGTTCCTCCTGAGCTTGAGAGTGCCCCTCAAGGCAGGAAGGCGTGTGCTCACCTGGCTGTCAGTCAGTGGGAGCCAATAGATGCAGGGAGCTGCCTTGGTCTTACGGAAAAGGTCGTCCAGCAGCTTGGCAGGTGGTTCCTCCTGAGCTTTCTCTGAGGTGGAAGAAAGTGAGTCAGACTTGATGCATACGACTCTGTGCCCCGTCCCATCTGGGTCCCTTTCCCACCTACTACTGAGTATGTGTGCCCCCCATAGCTAAGTACCTTTCTTCTCACTCTTCTTTTCTTTAGACTTTGCGCGTTCCTTGCGGCGGCGGTCACGGGACCGTGATCGGGAACGGGGCCCTTCTCGAACTTTGTCCCGATCCCATTCGCGCTCTGATCGCGTTCGCTCCCGCCGCTCCATCTCCCGTTCCCGCTCTGCCCACTGTTCCCGCACCGCCCGCTCCTGCTCCCGCTGCTCTGCCCTGGGGTGCTGTGGTGGCTGGGCTGGGGGCGGGGGCGGGGGGTGCAGCGGCCGTGGTACCCCCTGCTCCTCTGTCTTAGTTTCAGAGGGACGGTCCACCAAGAGGCCTCGGTGATAATCCAGCTGCGGGTAGAGGAGGGACAAGGATAGTCAGGATGAAGATGACATCACTCCCACTGAAGGAGCCCAGGTACCAGTGAACAGACTTTGGAGCCCCATGGTTCAACTAAAGGAACCAAAGAGGAGGGAAAAGGAATCTCAGTGACGGCAGGTTTGGCTGGGATCTCAGCTGGAATCTAGCGGATACAGCCTCCCCTGCCCCTACCCGCCTCCTTCCTTTCCCTTGGTTTCTTACCTCATCTTGCTCAGCATAGTCAGCACAGAGGAATTTGGGGTTGGACTGGGGCCATTTGACCCCATGTAGAGCCGTGCGGGTGGCAACTGCTTCCTCTACTGTCGAGTACTGACAGAGGGAGGGAGAAGGCAGAGGGTCACAACAGGCCTTCAACCCTTCCCACTTGCCACAATGCCCTCAAATCTGCCCACGATGGTCACAAAAGGAAATACAGGCCACAACCTAGAGAATCAGTTTCTTCCCCTCACCGTTACAAAGCAGTGAGATTTGATCTTGTCAATCCAGAAAGCCTCTTCTACCAGAGTTCCTGTACGTCCCAACAATTCCTTCAGTTGGCCTAAAGTGAAGGGACGAACCTGCCAATGAAAACAAAATTTCAGGGTCTTAAAGAAGGCAAGAACTATACTCATGTAACTAGTCTGAAGATTTCCCACACCACTGTCACAGGAGTATAGCTTCCAAGTCTGGGTGAGGCCAGAGAGGTTAGGAACCCTCCATCAGGAATGTGAGAAGAGTGGTAACACTGTCTGAGACATCATGGGCCAGGCTCTCTACAAATTCTCAAGACAACCCTGCAGGGTGATACTTTTTTCTCCCCATTTTTCAGATGAGACAGGTTGTGTGGTAAAATAACTCACTCAATGAGTGAGTAACCAGCAGATCCAGGAGATGAACCTAAGAAACATGAGTCCAAAGCTCAGACTCTAAACCAAGCTGCACTGTGGGAAAAAAATGACTTACCAAATTGGAGATGTGGACGATGTTACTGATCTTGCCCCGGGGTGGGGAGGGCACTTGAGCAGTCCGGACTGGGTCATCAATTGTAATGGAAACTCCCGACTTCTGCTGGCTAATGGAACGTCGAGTTAAGGTATCTCCTAAAGTCACTATGAAATAGAGCACAAGAATGACTTTCAGCAGGGAGCAATGCTGGCTCTTTCACCTCCAGCAGGACTTTAAAATTCCCTACCAATAGTCACTGTCCCATCTAAATGTGCTGAGCACCTGCACTGTGCAAGGTACGGTCCAGGCTGATCTCCTCATTATGGAGATGCAAAAATTAAACAGATTCAAACCTAGCCCTCAAGCAGCTTGATAACTAGGAGAAGACATGTGTAAAATACTAGAACACGAGGCAGAAAACATTAAACGCTTTAAAAGAGGTCCAAATAAAGTGCTCTGGGAATTCAGGGGGCCACATGTTTCACTCATAATGCTGCACCTACCTTTCTTTACTTCATGCTCCACAGGTGGGGGCAAGGCCACCTCTACTGAGACCTGGGGAGGTACAGGGGCTTCTGCTTCAGGCTCCTTCTCTTCTTCCTCCTCTTCCCTCTGCCCATTCTCCTGGCCCTCGGAAGGCACCACCTGTAAGGTATCAGATAACAGACGGATTCTTTTTTTTTTTAATTTATTTATTTATTATTTACTTATTTGGCTGTCCCGGGTCTTAGCTGTGGCATGTGGGATCTAGTTCCCTGACCAAGGATCAAACCCAGGCCCCCTGCATTGGGAGCGTGGAGTCTTAGCCACTGGACCACCAGGGAAGTCCCTACAGAGGGATTCTTAAACACCAAACAGGTACACTCTTTTCAGTTTCTGGTTTCTCGGGGAGAGATGGTGGTAAGTCAACCTAACACGCTTCTTCCACTAGGGAGGAAATTTCATTATTATGTTCACCTCCACCAGATCCTGGGATTTGTAGTGCCTCAACTCTGCCATGAGGAAAACTAAGGCAGGAATTGGCAAATTTTTTCTGTACAGGGCAAGATATTAAACATTTTAGACTCTGTGAGCCATATGGTTGCAGTTACTCAACTCTGATATTATAGCACTTAAGCAGCCAGAGACAAGAGTAAATGAACTGGGCTTCCCTGGCGGTGCAGTGGTTATGAATCCGCCTGCCAATGCCGGGGACACAGGTTCGAACCCCGGTCCGGGGGATCCCACATGCCGCGGAGCAACTAAGCCCGTGTGCCACAACTACTGAGCCTGCGCTCTAGAGCCCGTGAGACGCGACTCCTGAGCCCATGTGCCACGACTACTGAAGCTCATGCGCCTAGAGCCCGTGTTCTGCAGCGAGAAGCTGCCGCAATGAGAAGCCCGCGTACCGCCAACGAAGACCCAACGCAGCCAAAAATAAACAAAAAAAAAGAATAAATGAACTGGGGTGGCTGTGTTCTTACAGAACTTTATTACAGGCTACAGGTTAGATCTGGTAGCCTGCTGACCCCTACCCTACAAGGGCCAACTCACCCAACCCTCTGCACAGATGGCAGACTTCCCTTCTAGGACTCCGCCTTAGCTCCTCATTCAGTTGCCCACTCTGCATCCATGGCCCCCTCCCCCAAAGTGGGGGGCAGGAGCCTTACCTGAGTGACGGTCCGGCATATTTTCAGCCCCTTGTCATGGGTCCCATCATCACCATTACGCTCTGTCTCATCCTCAGAGATTCGGGAGTCGTCAGCATGAAGATCCACAACAGCCTCCTGCCCCGCCAGGGGTTTGATGTCGGGGATGAGGCTCTGGGACACAGATACCCCCCACCCCGTTACACTGGGCCCATGTCTACTCCCACGTCATGTCTCATCCTCCCTTCCCCGGCCCCTCCCACCTCACCTTGAGTGATTCGGTGGTGATACTGATGGAGGGTTTCTTCTGTGTTGTGGCCGTGCTGGCTCCCCAACGCCTCTTCCGACTAGGCTGGCCCCCCTCTGTGTCACTGTTTCCAGCTGGCACCCCCTTGGTAGCTGCTGTCCCCAAGAAATAGGACCCCACAGTTAGATGCTCTCAGGCCCTCTGCTGGTTCACACCACAACACCCACAGAGAGGCTTCGACTGGAATTTTAGTAAAAGGTTAACTTAAGGAAACCACATTTGGGGACTGGGGAAACCATGCTTCAGAGTAAACAATAAAAGGCCTAGAGCCACTTCCTGAAAGATGAAAACTACTGATCTCTGAAGGCAACAAGGAAGAGCTAACTAGGCTGGTAAGCAATTTAAACTTTTAGTGGTAGAAAAATCTAAAGTACTGGGGAAGACAGATTGAGGACGACATGGGAATGAGAAAAACAAGACTATGTGATACTAAAATTCAAGTTAATTTAATTTTAGATCATGATGTGACCTGGTCATGCTTGAGGTTATTTTCATCCTACAGATTGATATATCTCAAGTCATAAAGACCTATTACACTTTTGTCAATGAGGAGTTCCTCATTGGCAAAATGTTAAAGATGTTACTGTTGGAGGTGTGGGCACTCTCATTTTCTCAGATGCTCTCTTAGAATAAAGTATAAACTGGTAAGCATTTTATAGGAATCCCTCAAACCCACTCCTCGTTCTGAGGGTTCAGACATCTGAAATAATAAAAGCAGGAGGACTAAATAAGAAATGGTAAGACATCTCACGGTGTATCTCATTAGGGTTAAGAAAGAAGTGTGACTGGGGAAAAATAACAAGGATTGTTTGTGAAGTTCTGAATTTTAAAATGAAACACTACCTACGCCCAAAAGATGTAGATTTGCTGGGTGGAGGTGGTGGGATGGCAGGGGGCGACGCAAGAATGCCACTGACGGAGAATGGGAATCTACTTCTCTATCAACTGATTTTTATGGTATTCCGGACCTGTATCAGGGATTTGGGGCTAGACTTACAGACAACGGAGATCTTCCTCTTGAATGATTTGGGCAGCGAGCTCTGTATAGAGAAGAAAAGGGGAAAAAAGAGAAAGAGACACACCCCACAGAGAGGGGGGAAAGAGGTTAGATGGGGCAGTCTTAGCATAGGCTCCAAAGACACAGAGAGAGAGAGACACAGAGACAGACAGAGACCAAAACAGAAGCGGCAAACGGCAAAAACGAAGCAGAATCAATGCAAGTTAGAGAAAAAAATAAAACCAAACATCACAGCAGGGAAAAGTCATCTAGTCCATTCCACACCTATGTATTAGCTTAACCAGAAATAAGCTGGAAGAATAATTTCAGTAGCCTCCCAGCCCTTTAAAAGCATTGGTCATGCCCTCTTCCACTGTCTCTACTGGTCGAGAGGATGCCAAGCCCAACAAGCTATGTCCAGAGCTGGGTCATCTGGTCCTTCTAAGGTCTTCCTTGCTAACTCGAGGAAAACACAAGGAAACAAGGAAAACCAACTTTGGGATGGCACTTTGACAACATAACCCTCCTCTTCTTCTCAGTGCCCAGCCTGACATCCACTGACATTGGCTCTGAGTGGCTTGGGCAGCAGACTGTTAAGACTGCCCAGATGCCCACCACACTGTGGACGGCAGCACCAGACTCACTGGAGATGAGCCTCCTGAGCCAATTGCCAGCAGAAAGAATTTAAAGGTGTCTTTGGTAAAGACAAGTTTTTATGCAGGGCAGACTGGCCCTAGGGAGTTTCAGACTTTCTGACCACTGTATGGAGCTCTAGCAGAGCCTTTACTGTTTCTTCTCCAAACAGGGCTTATGCCTTAGGGGCTCTGCCAAGGACCAGAAACTTCCAAACTTGCTTTTGAGCAAGTCTCTGCCCCAAACACTCAGTGGGAGAAAGACTGTGGACAGAGCAAAAAGAGGAAGAGAGAGAGCAAAAAAGAGAATAGAGCATTTTAGATTTAAGTGCTTATTTCTGGAAAAACTAAGACCTACCACCCTTCTAAAGGGTAGGGCAGGAACCCTCTTGATGAAATCCCTTTTCCCCATCCACCCCCCAGCCCCGTTTGTGTCGTCTAACCAAGTCTCCTTGGTCTCCGTTAAGGGCCAGCCTGACCCCTAGCCAGGCCGCTCTCGATGGGTAAGTTAGTGAGAAAAAAAAAAAGTCTTAATTAAAACAGGAAAAACATGAACCAAATAAATAAACAAATCCAATAAAGAAATCAGAAAAAAAGATAAAGAAAAAAATTAAAATAAAAGATTAAAAAAAGAGGAGAAAGAAGAAAATAAAGAGGAAAATAAACTAGGAATATGACAAATGTTCCAGGTACCATCTCACACCTGGGATCTTCAGTTCAGCCAATCGCACCTCACTGTGTACTGTATCTAGTCAACCGCCGGTCCAATCAGAATGAGCCCTCCCTGCTAGGCGCTGTGCAATTGGTGGGGGGTTGGGTTGGCAAAAAAGGTGGGCGCACGGCGTGGTGGTCAGCACGGCACTGCCAGAGTCCTCCCAGGGGCGCAGGGGGGGCGGGAGGGAAACGTGTGGGGGGACGCTGCCCAGTTTCCATGATGTCAAGACAGTTCACTGGTGGTGGCCAGGCTCAGCGAGGGGTACGGGGGAAAGGGGGCAGAGACATCAGTCCCGGCCCTGTAGGGGCATCATCTTGCAGTCCCTGATGAGATGGCCTGTAAGTAGCAGAAATGGTCCTGGCCTTTTATCGTGAGAGGCAGGACCCTATGTCCATCAGTGGCAAGCTGCAGCGACACCACCACCCAATACTTGGAATCCAGGTGATGACTCCAGAGTCCCTTTCTCCTCTGCCTGTAACTGGGGAGGGGGTCCTCTCACCGAGTGGGATCATGGAGCCTCTGTTGAAGGCAGCCTGGGGGTAGTAGGTGGGTAGCCCCAGGACCTGGCACACATTCAGCAGCAAGGTCAGAATACTTTTCTTCTGAGAGTGGTGTGTGGCATCTCCTCAGGGACTCCAGCTGAGACAGCGGTTCCAGTCAGGTGGGTGGATGAGCCCCTGCCTCCAGGGATGGAGGAGAAGTTGGAGCAACCAACATATGCTGCCCTTCACCATGGACAACAGGGACCAAAGGAAAGTCCATCTGATGAGCAAGTGGTGATACATGGCTGGGCTGTCATCAGCCTTAAATCTCTGGGCTCAGACCCTAGACTTCTCTGCAGGGTTCCTAGTCGTCACAGCTTAAGCGGAGAGCCCCACTCAGTATTTTACAGCATGGCACTGTGATCACAAACATTGACTCTTTAGGAGGTCTTGGTGCCCTAGATGGGGATCCCAACAGTCTGTAGCAAATAAGGCAACCCAGAGTCCTCAAAAGGGCAAGGGCGTGTGGGCAGGCGCCCCAGCACTGACACAAGCTCTTCTTGGGGTGTCCCAAAGAGGGAGATGATGCAAGTCCACCCCTTTCCAAATGCTTTTTGCTTTCTCAATACAAGTCTCTCCAGAACAGTGCTCTTCTTGGCCCCCTGATGTAAGCAAGGCAGGGAGGCAAAAGGGGGCCCATCACAGGATCCCATACACATGCCCCCCTCTGGCCAAGACACCTGGATAGCAGACTCAGCTGACTGGGCAGCTCAGGAGCAGCGGGTGGGTCCAGAGGAAGAGGCGGCATCAGCGATTGGCCAGTTGGGCAGGGTTATATTTTACGGGCGGATTACCGTACATGAGGTACTTGGACAAAGTTTTACGGGGAAGAAGGACCTTGTAATAAATAATATTCTGCACATCAAATCACGTTCACCGGCCCCCACCCCCGCAACACACACCAAAGAAAGGCTACACACACAACAGTCCCTCCCACCCTATTACCCTACTCCCAAACCCAGCTAATTCTTGCTCTAATTACTTTAAGAGCCAAGAAGACTTCGCTGGCTCTGATGGGGGGAGCCCCCTGAATTGGGTTCAGGACACAAGATAAGATATATGCCAAAAAAGTAAGTAAAGAGGTCACAAAAATGGGGAAGGGGCCTTTGGGATGACCCCAAGGGCTGGCTTCTAAGTAGC